>NW_026896860.1:0-26052 GCF_033153095.1 Gastrolobium bilobum | reverse complement strand
CAATGGCGGCTGCAAAATGGCTCCAAGCTATGGAGAAGATATTCAGGGTGATGAGGTGCCCTGACGCAATGAAGTTGGCTTACTCTGTTTATATGCTGGAAGAGGAAGCAGAAGATTGGTGAAATACGCTGAAGGTCGGGAACTATTCGAGACATTGTTCTTGGATAACTACTTCCTAGCTAGGGAACTGAGTATAACGATCCACCCCGGCTGAGTTGGTGAAATACGCCACCTCCACCCCGGCTGAAATGACCTTTCCAATGGGGTCTTAATGAAAAGATGTCTCGGAAGATGTCAAATTGTGACATCCGAGAATTCAGTCGGTTTGTAAACCAGTGTAGAAAGGTGGAAGAAGTGTATAAGGTGTCCCAAGCCAAGAAGTCTTCTGAGGCGGCAGTGTCCTCAGAATGAAGCAAGGACTATGGCAGTTCAAGCTACTGCTGTTCCGGTCTCTGTTGTTCAACCTATGCTAGAGTCTCAGACGGTTGGTAGAGTATATACCATGGACCGTCAACAATCGGAGAAGGCTCCGAATCTAGTGAAAGGTACAATTTACATTGATAATATGGATGTTGAAGTGTTGTTTGATTCAGGAGCTACACACTCCTGTATGTCTGATTT
Organism: Gastrolobium bilobum; assembly: GCF_033153095.1. Classification (NCBI taxonomy): domain Eukaryota; kingdom Viridiplantae; phylum Streptophyta; class Magnoliopsida; order Fabales; family Fabaceae; genus Gastrolobium; species Gastrolobium bilobum. Next base: position 25,431 of record NW_026896860.1, on the reverse strand, counting down.
TATGGCCGTTGGGCTAAATTTGCAAATGTATGACATTCGCCCTCCAATGAAAGTGGTTACTGCTACTGGAGAGGAGTGTTATACATGATCAGCCTTCAAGTTATCTTGGGTATGGACTGGTTGTCAAAGAACTGTGCTATGATAGACTGCTGCGGTAAAAGGATTGTGCTTGATGCTGATGATTCTGCTACTAGTTCTTCCCCATATCTATCTGTGTTGCAGGTTAGAAAGGCTTTGAGGGCCGGGGCATTGGGATATGTCTTTGTGGGGGGTTTAGTAGGCGGAAGTCATGAGGAGATTGGCACTATTTCCGTGGTGAGGGAGTTTGTGGATGTGTTTCCAGATGAAATTCCACAACTTCCGCCTCATAGAGAGATTGAGTTCACGATTGATCTATTGCCTGGTGTGGGGCCTATCTCTCTGGCTCCGTATAGGATGTCACCACCGGAATTAGCCGAGTTAAAGAAGCATATTGAAGAGCTTTCGGCTAAGCAGTTTATCCGGCCAAGTGTGTCCCCGTGGGGAGCACCAGTCATATTTGTTAAGAAGAAGGACGGTAGCATGAGATTGTGCACTGATTACCGTCAGTTGAATAAGGTTACCATTAAGAACAAGTATCCTCTCCCTCGCATAGATGATTTGCTTGATCAGTTGAGGGGTGCTTGTGTGTTCTCAAAGATTGATTTGAGGTCGGGTTATCATCAAATCCGAATTAGGCAGGAAGATATTCCGAAGACTGCCTTCCGATCTAGATATGGACATTATGAGTATCAAGTAATTCCATTTGGACTCACTAATGCTCCTGCGGTGTTTATGGATTACATGAATCGCATATTTAAGCCGTTTCTGGATCAATTCGTGATTGTGTTTATTGATGATATCCTGATATATTCCAAGAGTAAGGAAGAGCATGAAGGTCACTTGAGAACTGTGTTGCAAATTCTCAGAGAGAAACAGTTATATGCAAAGCCTTCTAAATGTGAATTTTGGCTTTCTCAAGTGCAATTTCTGGGTCACGTTATCTCTGCTGAGGGAGTAGCGGTTGATCCTAGCAAGATAGAGGCAGTTGTTGATTGGGAGAGACCCAAGACAGTAACAGAAATAAGAAGTTTTCTGGGTTTGGCTGGTTATTACCGGAGATTCATTAAAGAATTTTCAGCCATGGTGTTGCCATTGACCCGTTTGACCCGGAAGGATACTCCATTTGTTTGGACACAAGAATGTGAAGAATGCTTTCAGAGCCTTAAGGAGAAACTAACGACCGCTCCGGTGTTAGTACTTCCCGACCCGGAGGGTGAATTTGAGCTATACAGCGATGCTTCCAAGAAGGGATTGGGATGTGTACTGATGCAAGATAGGCGAGTGGTAGCTTATGCATCGAGGCAATTGAAACCGCATGAAGAAAATTATCCAACCCATGACCTTGAGCTTGCTGCAATTGTTTTTGGGTTGAAACAGTGGAGGCATTTCTTGTATGGAATGCAATTTGCAATATTCAGCGATCACAAGAGTTTGAAATACTTGTTTGATCAGAAGGAGCTGAATATGAGACAACGACGGTGGACCGAGTTCCTAAAAGACTATGATTTTGAATTGAAATATCATCCTGGCAAGGCTAATGTTGTAGCTGATGCACTGAGCCGTAAATCTGTGAGCATATCAAGCATGATGATTAGAGATTATGATGTGATAGAGAGGTTCAGAGATATTCAATTATCTAAAATCTTTCCATGTAAAATTTGTGGCTTTGAAATCACGAGCATTGAGAATGAACTGATGACCAGAATCAAAGAAGCCCAGCTGCAAAATGAAAGTGCTAGACGACTAAAAGGTCAGAGTGGTGTATCCTGCAATGATGAGGGTATACTATTATATCAGGGTCGTGTAGTTGTACCTAGGCAGTTGGCGGAAGAAGTGATGACAGAGGCTCATAAGGGTCATTTTACAGTTCATCCGGGAGCTACAAAGATGTATCAGGACCTAAAGATGAATTTCTGGTGGCCTGGTATGAAGAAAGATATTGCCGAATTTGTCTCTAAGTGTCTCATTTGTCAGAAGGTAAAGATTGAGCATCAAAAGCCTTCTGGTATGTTGCAACCTCTGGATGTTCCTGAATGGAAATGGGAGAGTATCTCCATGGATTTCGTAGTGGGATTGCCGCGAACACAGGCTAGTTATGATTCTATATGGGTGATTGTGGATAGATTGACAAAATCCGCACACTTTTTGCCAGTTCGGGTAGATTTCTCTGCGGAGAGATTGGCTAGGCTCTATGTGAAGGAGATTGTGAGGCTTCATGGGGTGCCTGAGAGCATTGTTAGTGATCGGGACCCGAAGTTCACTTCTCGCTTCTGGGGAGCATTGCAGGAGGCTCTTGGCACTCAGTTGAGACTGAGCACTGCTTATCACCCACAGACGGATGGTCAGACTGAGAGGACCATTCAGACGTTGGAGGATATGCTGAGGGCTTGCACCCTGGAGCAGGGTACTGCATGGGATCGATATCTCCCACTGGTTGAGTTTTCATATAATAATAGTTTCCATGCTAGTCTGGGTATGGCTCCCTACGAGGCCTTGTATGGTCGCAGGTGTAGGACACCTACTTGTTGGTCAGAGGTTGGAGACACAGAGCGGTTTGGATTGGATTTTGTTCAGGAGACTACTGAGCAGATCAAAATGATTAGGGATCGTCTGAAAAAGGCTCAGGATCGTCAGAAAAGTTATTATGATCTCAAGCACCGGCCTCTAGAGTTTGAGGAGGGAGATCATGTGTTCCTGAAGCTGTCACCGGTTACGGGTGTGGGACGAGCCCTTGGAGTGAGGAAGCTGAGTCCGAGATTTATTGGACCCTACCAGATTCTCCGTAGGGTGGGACCGGTTGCCTACCAGCTTGCCTTACCTCCGCAATTGGCAAATTTGCATGATGTGTTTCATGTTTCTCAGCTGAGGAAATATGTAGCTGATCCTTCTCATGTGGTTCAACCTGATAATGTTGAAATCCGGGAGAATTTGAAGACTCCTATTGGACCACTGAAGATACTCGAAAGAGATGAGAAGAAGCTGAGAAATAAATCTATTCCTATGGTGAAAGTCCAATGGGAAGGAAGGACGCCTGAAGAGTCCACTTGGGAGCGGGAAGATGAGCTTCTCCGGCAATATCCTGAGTTTAAGGACAGGTACGTTCTTGATTTTGCGGACAAAATCGCTAAAAGGTGGGGTGACTATAATAGCCCATATTAATTAATTAGGAAATCAAGTGTAATTAATTAATTAAACATGTTTTACTGGGTGAAATTAAGTATGAGGCTTAATAAAATGAATCTGAGTCACTTTGGAGTTAAAAAGTGTACTCAGTGAAAATTAAGGGGTATAAATGGGTACTGTCAAAAGTACCCAAAATATAAAAATAAAAATAGTAATATTCCTAGAATAATATTCCAGACTTTTGGGTAAAGTTTGGTAATTATTGGAGTTAAATAGATAGACGAACCAATACCCGCTTAAAGTCACTTAACCTATGTTAAGTGACTAAAAGCCAAATGAGCCCCATTTCCCACCCCCATTTCGTCGAGCATCAGAAAAGAAGGAAAGAGAAGAAGGAGAAAGAAGAGAGGGAAGAAGGGAGGGAGAGAGAGAGAGATCAAACCTTGATGGTTTTGGATGATTCAAAAGCCTAAATCACTCTAAATCTTCCCCTCTTTCATAATCCTAGCTTTGTTTTGAGTGGGGAGCATTGTGGAGAGAGATATTACCTCTCAAAAATTCGGCCCTTTGGAGAAATTTGGGGTTTTGAGAGTTTCTACCTCCATTGAAGCTTGAGGAGCCATCAATCCTTGGTTGTGTGACCATTGGTGGTAAGATTCTAACCCTTGAACCTCATGATTCCTTGAAATTTGCATGAGTTAGGGTTTGTGAATAGTAAATTGGGATTTTTATGAAATGTAGTTGAATTAGCTATGTTCTAGGAAGAATGGAGCTTAGAGCATGTTATGGAAAATGCTAGGAATGTCATTTAATCGGTGGAAATGAGCCTAGATAGTCATTTGATAATTGTTCATAATATTGGAAAATTCATGCTTGGATTGGTTAGTATTCTAGCATGTTGAACAATTAGTGAGTTGAATGATTGATTGGATCCTTGTGATGTCTAGGATTGAGACATTTGGACCAACCGTGAGTGATCAACCATTGGAGCAAGCTATGGAGCTTGAATAGCTCATTGGAATTGGTAAGCTCATACTTGGGTTGTGCTTTGAATTGAGTAATTGATGGTTGATTGTGAAATACTCTTGGATGCAATGTGTTGATTGCATTACACCATGTGTAGGTGTATGTTTGTAAAAGTTGATTGCTGAAACTGTTGGTGAAGAACAAAGGTCGACTGAAGCATTGAGGTAAGCCTTCGGACCTTGGGTGTAATTCCCTTGACTGTTCTACCAAGCCCTGAAAGGGTGGAGGTTGTGATTGTGTATATAAATGCAATAAAATAGTGTAATGCTTTGTTATACGTATGTGTATGCATTTGGTGTGGCATAGGATGGTGTTTCCCTATGTTGGTATGTGGCATGACGATGCGTAAATCATACTTGGTAGTTAGCTGGCCAGTAGGACTATTTGCATCTGAGTTTCCTTAGGACAGCTTGAGAGCTCGAGGGATTTCTCCTGGAGATGTATTGCACTTTGCATAGATATGTATTTACTGCATTATTATTGTTATTGCTATTACACTGATATGGAACTGTGGGGTGGAGAGATGCTCCAAGGACCCCTGGTTTACTGGATATATTCGTATATCTCACCCCGTGTTGTGGGGACCCCCTTTCAGGTAAGGATGCTGCAGGAGCCTCTGGTGGCAAGTGGCCATACCTAGATTATGCATGAAATATGGCACTTCTTTGAGTTTATGCATGCCTTTTGTAGTTGACATGTATAGGATTTTATTTTGAAAGCCCATGATCATTTGTATATCTTGATTCATTGGATGAACTTAGCCTATGCTCATGCCTTTGGTTACACCTATTGTTGATGGGAGCCAAGGGAATGATCATAGTGTTTTGTAAGCTAAGTTCTATGATTTGTAAAGGATATGTAATGTAAATGATGTCTACTTGGAATTCAATATATGCATGCTTGTTATGTATTGAGTTGTTGAATTGGTTGGGCTGAAAATCAATTAGGTACCCTCTTCGTTTAAACTGGTAAACGATGAGAAAACAAAGGTCATGCTGCCCAAATTCTAGCTAAATCTCATGAGGAGAGGTTGGATGAGTGCTAGGATTTAGTTTCGGGGCATGGACCTTTGTGGTTTGTAATGGGGATGCATTTTCCCCTAGGCTTGGACTTGAGAAATGTGGGAATTGGAATTCCCTGGCAGCGCGCTTAAGCGCCCAGGAGCGCGCCCAAGCGCCCTGCTGCCCCTGCGAGTGCCAATGCATTCTGCCTCCTCGCGCTGGAGCGCCCAAGTGGGGGCTTAAGCGCCCGGGATTGCGCGCTGGAGCGCCCTGGTCCGCGCTTAAGCGCCCTTCGCCACTGAAGGAGGAGATGCTTCTGTCTCTGCGCGCTAAAACGTCCCAGTGGGAGCTTGAGCGCCCAGGCTAGCGCGCCTGAGCGCCCTGTTGCGCGCTTAAGCGCCCATCCACACTGGAAATGCTGATGCTTACTGCCTCCGTGCGCTTAAGCGCCCAGATGGAGGCTTTAGCGCCCGATAGCGCGCGCTTGAGCGCCCGGTAGCGCGCTGAAGCGCGCGGGGCCTGTGACCAACACTCTCTTGTGTTGCTTCAAATGGTCCTAACTTGGGCTACAGTGCTCCGATTTGAGCACAGTTTGAAGCCACAGGTAGCTAATGAAGAAACCTACAATATAGTAGAAGTATTGAACTAAACAAGAAGTAAATTAAAGGTTTAAAAATGGAAGATGAACATGATGTTAAGCTTAATTTATCTGTTTCCGCAAGGTAATTTGGTTATGATCACGGAATTGGGTATTACAAATTCAGTACGTTTTAAAATGAAAAATTTATCCGGATTTTAATTGAACCCATGTGATTGTAACTGCGCTTAATATCATAATGCGATGTTAACAAACCGGTTCTAGAACGGGGTGTTACATGGAAAGCCGAGCTCTCCATTAGTATCAATTGAGGGAAAGAAGGGTTGAACATCCTTCATGGCGACAATTCCGATTAGACCTCCTTAGATGATTCGAATCAACAATAGCCAAAAATCCATATGAAATCTTGTAAAGGTTAAGACAAGCAAGTATGGTAGCCGAGTATCGTGATGTATTACATAGAACAACAATTGGATGAAAATTCATTGGAAGAGCAGGCTGGGCTATAGCAATCAATGTGGCCTCAATTGGAGGCTATCTTTCTAGAGTATGATGATCTTTTTCCGAGACCCACCAAGATTACCTCCACCTAGATAACAGAATCATGTGATAATTCTGAAGGAAGGAGTATCAGCACCCAATTTATATCCTTACAGATATCCCTATTACCAAAAAGTTGAGATAGAGAAAATAATAATGGAAATGTTAGCTCCTTGAATCATTAGACCCAGTGTGAGTCCTTATTCAAAAGGATGGTTGTTGGAGGTTGTGTGGATTATAGAGCTTTAAACAAAATCATTGTTCTAGATAAATTTCCAATTCCTATTATAGAGGAATTACTGGATGAGATTGGAGAGTTCACAATTTTCTCAAAATTAGATTTGAAATCTGTAGATCACCAAAAAAGGATAAAGGAGGCATATATACCCAAAACTACTTCTAGAACTCATGAGGGCCACTACCAATTTTTAGTGATGCCATTTGGATTAACCAATGCCCCATCCAGAAATCTTGCTATAGAAGTTATTTTAGATATTAGGAGACTAAATAAAAAAGGCTGAAACACATAGGAAGGTAAGGAAGGAAGCCGGAAGTTTGGAGAATAAGAGGAGAGACACGCCTCTCTAATGCGTGTGTGAACTCTGAAATTATATACTGATGTATTACTTATTTTCTCTCAGTTGGTTTAATCAGAAAGTTCAATGTTGAATATGTTCATGTACCATAATTGTGTATCGAGTTAGAGGTTACTATAAGCACTAAGGAAGCTAGACTAAGCTCCAACACTTGTTTCATACCAGCCACTGGTAGGTTTCTCAATATTCTAAAGTTCTTTACAGGAATTTACTTCATTGATTTCTTTCAATGTGAAATGGTAAATGAAGCATAAATAAGATTATTCATAATTTATATTGACTATCATAGCAATTGAAAGCTAGTTTGGCACTATTTTCATCATTTAAAGTAATTCTAGCGATAAGAGTTGGTATCAATCTATAATTATTTGTGATTAATTTATGTGCTATTAGCAGATGACATAGTTAACTGTAACTGCTTTAGCATGCATCCTCCAGTAGCAACAGAACATTATTTCCTTGTCTGTGTGCTTTGCAGAGTCATAAAGAAGGTTGCATGACATAAACATGGAAATATAATGTAAATGAAGGATGAAAGAAAGGCCATAACTACAGTAAAAAGGGATTTTCAGCAGAAGACAGAGGATCCAAGAAGCAGGCCCTTTCATTTATTATTAGATAATGACATCTTTTCTCATAAAATTCATTCAATAAATAACTGCATTTATATGAATAGGAAAAAGGAAAAGGTACAAGTATTGATAATATTCTCAGCTTTGTATTATCTATCTTATAGGCCTATAATATTTTCCTTTGATTTCAAATATATTATAATGAAAATTAAAACATTGAATAAAATGTGTCAAGCTCCACGCTTTTAACAGTCATTTGATAGTCAGATCAACCTATTTAAGGGGAATATGAAAGGATTGGTAGTCAAGATTAGAACCCTTAAAAACTGACTGAGTAAAACAGAAAAAAATAAAATGCATTGAGTTCTGCAAAGAGAACAAAATCATAATCTTTTAAAAACTGAAAAAAGTTCAGAATTGAGTATTCCAAAAAACTTAGTTGAAAAACAAGGGTGGAGCAGGGAAAAACAAAGATAACATTGCAAGTGAACCAAGACAGGAGTCAACAGACACAAAGGCACATTTTGAAATGAAGTGTAATGCTAACTGCTAAGTTTCAACTCTAAGACCAATAGGTATAACTAACGCAGGGTTACTGGATTTCATTTTATTTGTGCAGAAAAGTGTGACCCTCTACTTATCCAGAGGTAAATGAGTCTAACGGTGCAGGCAGGAGTATAACTTCTTCTGATTGAAAGAAAATGAAACTTGCTACGCATAGGTTTAATGGCGTACAAAATATCTGCTTGCTTAATTCATTTGCAAAATATACAAAAGAAATGCAGATATCACTGACTAGAAATATATACCTGGATAGATGTGAGTATAGCAGCTACATCATATATTGGACTCCACTGATTTTGTAATATATCCAAACAAATACTTCCATCAGCATAAACTACGCACAGTTGAAAAAAAAATTGAAATTAGAAGCTACATGGCTATATTATTGATAAGAAGGTAAATATTTTCCACCTAAAACTTAACTGTTTGGATGAAACATTCGAGACACAAATCGTACAGTTGGTGGTTTATTTGGATAATCCTCACTGAATTGGAGAGTCAACTTAAACGTGCCTGAATAACTCAAAATGTGTAGTTATGTAAATATAACCAATATAATGAAAATATCAAGAAACAGAAAATATGACATCCCAAAATACACAAAAACTATCCCACCATGAGTTCTCAATTATGATTTAATTTTTGTAAATTAAAGTAGAACACATCTCCATGGGGAAAAATGAATTTAATTTAATACTTTGTGGTAAAAGATAATTTATCTCTTCGGAGAGTGTAATGTAGAGTATGGATAAGACATTATAATAAACAAGAGTTAGAACTAAGCGAGAGAGAAAGAGAACCACAAAATGCATCAAATTACAGAGCAGCATCTATATGCCAGCCCTTGAAAAATTCTTAATTTTAACTTTTAAGATAACCTAGAAATCTGCTGAGCTTCTCAAAATCATTTTGAGGATGGACAAGCTATGACACTCTCTTCACAACATGGTTCAAATATCCCCATCTACAAAGTAAGCTCTTCAAATACACCAAATTGTTACAATTGTAAGTAACGCAGAAGATGGCAAAAGAACCTAGTTTACACATGTTTCAAAATTGTTTTAGATAAGAGCTTAGGTACGAGAATTCACTCACCTCCGTCCCATGGAGTATCATCAGGACTGCATCCAAAGCAGACAAGAAAGCAGAAATTGCTTACCCATCAATAATTTAACAAAGAATATAAATAAAAATGAAGTAGCCATATTATATATAATGTAAGTAAAAACAACAATGGATCCCTATCCAATTTCAATTCAACTCACCCAAATATAACGGCATTCCACAGCATTATATTGTTATCCTGGGGGGCACCACTGATTCCTGCAGGTGGGTCTTGCTGCAGCCTCTTGAAATCTCTCATCAGCCTCTTCCTAGACGGAGTCGACATCGTCACCACCTAGAAAAACCAACACCCACAAGGAGGAAGACATTATAGACTCGATTCAATTGTGTGCTTTTAAGGAAAAAAGAAAACGCCCCAAGACAACAACACCACATAAGAGACAAAGCCAATATTACTTAATCACAGTTAAGCCTTTAACGTAAAAGGACAACTCAAATTCCACCCCAAAAAAAAAAGGAATCAATCACAATTCATTCAATACGTAAAATTAAACAAAAATAATAATAATTTAACACAATCGAATAGGATTGGCATTAAGAGAACTGGGGGAATACGGGGGAAATGAGGGAATTCAAAAATAAAATAAAAAAAATTTAAATAACATTTTGCAACCTAAAACGTCTAATGAACCCTAGAATTCACCAGGCAATTGTTTCCCCCTCATTTGTCCTCTAGCAACAATTTCAAACCAAAGATACCCCAAAATTATAACAACGCTAGAAATTTCAAAAGGAACAAAAGAATCAAAACAAACATGGGGCTTTGACGTAGATCCTCCCTCTGTATCTCTAATCACCATGACACATGACAGCAACCATGTAATTGTAAACTCGAACCCAAAAAAATAAAATATAATATAATAAAGGCAATTAAATTGAACCCCAAAACAAGAAAAAAAAAGAAAAAAAGCGAAGAGAAGGAAAATTGGGTTACCAGGAACGGAAGAGCAAGGATTGAAAAGGGTGTGAGAGGGTTATAACTCGGTTGAAGGTTGGCGTAGCTAGATCATCAAAACTCAGAAGCATGAAAGAGGGTTATGTTATTTATTTTTTGTTCGATTCATATTATTAATGGATTGGCATGCTGTGGGTTGGGTTGGAGTCTAGTCACCTCTCCCACTCGCCGCCACTCACCCTAACCTTCTTTTTTTCCTTTTCCTTTTTTTGAAACAATTAAAAGAAGAATATTTTGTTTACTAAGAAGAAATTAAAGAAAATATTCCTTATTCTAAATGGTTTGAAACTTTTAAGTTAAAGAAATATGATATAAATATCCTAAAGAGAGTAGAAAAAATACGGTAAATCACAAAAAAGTTGAAGTCTTCAAATTAAAATAAATTTTAAAATTCATGAAGAATTAAAATAAATTAATAGACAATAAAAATTAAAATAAGATAATTTGCTATCAATAATATTCAAGATTCCAACTCTACAAAATAATAAGATTTCAAGTCACCATCTTTCAAAAATAATAAATACATAATATATTGAATCGATTTTCCATTCATCAATCAAACTCAAAATCGATTCAATCTAATTAAAACATGTGAGGGCTTTTTATTTTTGATTTTTCGGTTATCGATTTTTCGATTCGATTATCGCGGTTTGAATTGGTTTGGATCGATTGATGAACATCTGTAGAAGAGGAGAAGTCAGGAATCTATGATGCACCGACATTTCAAAAAACTTGACGTGTCATATCCGACATTCCCCGACACCCCGACACTCCAACTCTAAAACTTGTGTTACGTTTTTAGTTCCAACTATTAAATTTGTTGGATTATAATTACTTTTTTATTGAGTTTAATATAAATATTTGTGATATCTTATATTTTTTTCAAAATTAATAAGTATTATAAGATTAGCTTCATTTTTTGTTAAGTTATTGAATATTAAATATAATATACATTACATAAATTAAAAATATTATTTAATATCAAAATATGTCCTAACGCGTCGAAATTTAATATTTTTTAGAATTAATGTATCATGTCATATCGTGTCTCATATCTCGTGTCAGTGTCGATGCAACATAGTCAGGAATAGTACCCCCTCAAGAAGAAATAAATTTTCCAAGCGTGATCACAGCGCTCACCAAGCAAGGTGAAGGAGTCCATGAGTGTCATTTGATAGCTCGTATACGGACATGGATTAATAAAAGCTAATTGGTGGCTTTCATGCATACATATAGAGCAGGGAATTTTTGTGCAAATGTTACAGATAGTGTAACTAGAGAGAACAATGTGAGGGTCAAGGGGTGCTCATCGTGGGCCTTGGATAATGTACAATAAATATTAGTTGCTGATGCATACGTGTAGTATAGGCAGTTGCAGATATATACGTGTAATATAGGTTGATGTATACGTGTAATAATGGTTTACATTGAGTGAAGTGGTTGTGCCACGTTGGCTAACTAACTCTGCTATTAAATACCCCACCATGGGTATGTGTAAGGCATGCAATTAATCAATAAAGTTCAGAGGTTTTACTTGTAAGGGTACGCATCCCTTATCAACTAGTGCTTCCATTTGGTGGATTCAAGAAATCAAAATGAGGATTCAAGAGATTGTTGAAGAATTGACGCAGCATAAAGAAGAAAGCAATCGGAGGTTTGAGCAAATCCTGGAGTTGATGGAAAAATGATTTCAGACGATGGAGAATAATTTTCGGGAAATGTTGATCCAATCTCCAAAATCAATTTCTGAGACAAATTCTCAGGAGACTTCTTCTCAGCCTCACTGTGGTGTTCATCAACATGGGTTGCATGTGGATGATCTTCGTGCAGTTCTGAAATTTGTTAAAACAGAGATTCCAAAGTTTGAAGGGGAGGAGCCGAACACGTGGACCTTCAAGATGGCATTATTCTTCAAGATTCATCAGGTTCTAGAAAATTTGAAGGTAGAGTTGACTGGCCTGAGAATGGAAGGGGCAACGGCAGATTGGTATCAATCGGTTTTCAAGAATGGTATCATCAATTCATGGGAAGATTTTACGGTGGCGGTATGTCAGAGATTTGGACCATCTCAGTACAAAGATGAAAGAGGTGTGTTATCAAAATTGTTGCAGACGGGGTGCTTGACAGATTACATGGCAGAGTTCCAGAAATTAATGAATTGTGTATCTAATATCAGTGATGAATTGTTAATGACATTTTTCATTTATGGTTTACAACCTGATCTTCAAGGGGCGATTCAATTGCGAGGGCCTTCTTCACTCCGTCAAGCCATGCAATTGGCAATAGCATACGATAGTCACCATGGAGAATTACGTTCATCAATTACAAATTATCATAAGAAACTATTTTTTCCTTCTAACTCCATAGGAACAATGGATAAACCAGTACAAGGCACACCACTTGCCTTACCAGCCCCAAGCACGTTACCAGTGAAGAAACTATCCCCACAAGAGTTGCAAAAGAAAAGAGATATGGGTATTTGTTACACGTGTGATCAAAAGTGGACCACCAAACATCGTTGCAAGGCCAAGATGTTGTTACTGATAGGAGAACCTGAGGATTCAGATGAAGAGTTAGAAGAGGAGATTGTGTGGGGCAAGGCAGAAAATGATGGAGTGAGAGTTGATGCTGCTCTGCATTCACTTTCTAGCCATGATGATAAATCCTTGGTATTGTTGGCAGTTGTAAAGGGGAAGAAGGTGCAAGTTGTAACACCCCGTGTTAACCTGGTTTGTTAACATGTCATCGTATTAAGTGACGCTTAATTAAAATATGCGGAATAACTTTTTACTTTTCAATTATGACGTCATTAACTTAGCCGAGTTAATTACTTAATCAATTTCATAAAACATCGCCTGTATGTAAATTGCAAAAGACAGCTAACTGAAAATACCTCATGAATAAATAAGTGAGTATCTAAGTCACGGATCTATAACACGTAGTCCGGACATAATCTTGATACAATTATACAACTCGAATCAACTAAATACATAAAGTCAAGTCAATGTGGCATGGACAATCCCCATGCTCACCAAATAGCTACATAATCAACAAAGTCTCAGCTCAAAATCCATAACACGAAACTAATAGCATAACAGCAACAAATATCATCCAGCATCCAAACATAAATAGCACAGGCAGAAATATCAGCTAAGCTTTGGCCTCCTGCCGCTAGAGGTCTCGACCCTTGGGTTACCTGAACCTGAAATAAGCGCCCCAAACGTGGGGTGAGATCTCTAAACAGAAATCTCAGTAAGGCAAGGGGTCTTCAAGGATCTTCCACCCCAAGCTCACTTACATGTGCAGTATAAGTTCCAAAATAGTGCAATGCAGCAGATAATCATGTCATGTGTGTCAATACTAATCTACTGGCCAGAGAAATGCAGGAATACGTCTATTACCCACACTAATGCAAGACGCCACTTACACCCACCTACAGTGTCACCGTCTTGTATGACGCCACATACTCAGGCTAACCGTCAAAGTGGAACAACACATACATATTATAAGCAATTGCACATAAAGCTCAACAACATTTTCAATTATCAAAGCATGTAAACACATCATGCATATAAACCATTCTCCCATGGAGTATGGTGGAACCACACAATGGCTAAACCGAGGACACGAAAGTTTACTTGTACCCGTATGCCCCTTGGACTCGAACTCAGTATCACAAGGGTCCACACCACAAATAGAATCCAATGCACTCACAGATCTGGTTCAATGACCATCATAGCATCAATATACATATTCTAAAATTCCAAGGCAATCAGATATTATTTTCTTTTTCATTTCGAACCTAGAGATCCATTCTGAGACATAACATTTAACTTATTTAATTTTAGATAATTATTATCACTTGAAAAGGGTATTCTAATATATTATAGAATTGTAAATAATCTGTACAAAGGGTTCTCTATTTATAGAGAATATTTGACCTACTTTTAACCTAATGGGCTTGGCCCAATACAACAAAGGGCTTGGCCCAATACAACAATAAATGACTAAATAAAAACTAAATAATAACTAAATCAATATTATTTACAACACTCCCCCTCAAGCTGAGGAATAAATATTTATCATTCCCAGCTTGCTAGTAAGTTCTTGAAATCTGTCTGAAGGAAGCCCCTTTGTTAATAGATCAGCCAATTGACGCCCAGTGGGAATGTATGGAGTGGTAATCAACCCGCTATCAAGTTTCTCTTTGATGAAATGGCGGTCAACCTCAATATGTTTAGTCCGATCATGTTGAACTGGATTATGAGCTATACAAATAGCGGACTTATTATCACATAGCAGCTTCATAGGTCCCTCACATTTTATTTTGAGATCATCAAGAACAATTTTCAGCTACAGTAACTCACAAATGCCTTGAGCCATAGCTCGAAATTCAGCTTCTGCACTTGATCTGGCAACCACATCTTGTTTCTTACTTCTCCATGTCACCAAGTTACCGCAAAGAAACATGCAATAACCAGTGGTAGAACGACGGTCAGTCACGGATCCAGCATAATCAGCATCTGTGTAGACTTCTAAAGATAGATAGCCATCACGTCGGAATAACAATCCTTTACCAGGAGTACCTTTAAGATACTGAAGAATTCTCTCTACTGTCTGCATGTGTTTTTCTTTTGGATCGTGCATAAACTGACTGACAACACTAACAGCATAAGCTAGGTCTGGTCTAGTATGGGCCAGATATATCAATTTCCCAACTAGCCGTTGATATTGTCCTTTATCAACTGGAAGACTCTCTTCTTCATAGCCCATCTTTTTATTCTGCTCAATAGGAGTATTAGAGGGTTTACACCCGAGCTTTCCTGCTTCTTTGAGAAGATCAAGAACATATTTCCTCTGGCTGATAAAAATTCTTTTGCTTGAATGAGCTACTTCTATCCCTAGGAAATATCTCAGTTTCCCAAGGTCTTTGATTTCAAACTCAGAGGCAAGCCGTGTTTGCAGAATCTGTCTCTCCACAAAATCATCACCTGTGATAATAATATCATCAACATATACAAGGAGCACAGTAAGCTTCCCATTTTGGGAGTGCTTGAAGAAAAGAGTGTGATCTCCTTGGCTCTGTCTGTATCCTAAGGTCATCATAACCTTAGTAAATCTTCCAAACCAAGCACGAGGTGACTGCTTCAATCCATACAAGGCCTTTTTTAATCTACAAACTTTATTTTCCCCCTTCACAGAATCAAAACCAGGCGGGATTTCCATGTAGACTTCTTCTTCTAACTCACCATTGAGGAAAGCATTTTTCACATCAAATTGATTTATATCCCAATTGTAATGGGCAGCAAGGGATAACAAGATTCTCACTGTATTCATCTTTGCAACTGGAGCAAAGGTTTCTTCATAATCAATGCCATAGGTTTGAGTGTAACCTTTGGCCACTAATCGAGCCTTATATCTCTCAAGAGTGCCATCAGAATTATATTTCAGGGTATAAACTCATCTGCACCCTACTGCTTTCTTTCCGTTGGGTCTATCAATAACCTCCCATGTTTTATTTTTCTCCAAAGCATTCATCTCCTCTTGCATGGCTTGAGCCCAATTCCTATCTTTCAAGGCTTCATGTACTGATTTTGGGATTGCAATAGAATCTAGTGCTGAAACAAAGCTTTTATGCTGCACAGAAAGATTAGCAGAGGAAACAAAGTGGGAGATAGGGTATTGAGTACAAGAGGGACAGGAGGAACAAGTTTTCTTGTGACAAGATCTTTTTCCTTTTCTAAGAGCAATAGGTAAGTCATCAGAAGTAGAAGCAATGGGTAAGTCATTAGAGATATCAGAAGAAATAGACAAATCATGAGAGGAAATAATATTAGAATCAGAAACAGGAGATTCAGAAGAAATAGGAGATTCAGGACTTACCAGTGGTTCAGACGATTGAGGTTGCTGGTGAGACAGTATGGGTTGTATCTCAGGTGTATTTGAAGGTTCTGACACACCAGGAGCAGACACACTAGGAAGAGAGAAGATTGATCCAGACTCAAAGAAGGAAGGGGATGAGTCTTCTGAAGAACTATTCTCCCCCTGACGATGAGGACCCAGGAAATAAGATTCAGATTCTTGAAAGGTGACATCCATAGAAACAAAAAATTTCCGACTTGGTGGATGATAACACTTGTACCCTTTTTTATAAGGGTTATAACCAAGGAAGACACACTTAAGAGCCCTAGGATCCAACTTACTCCGATGTTGTTTATGAACATGGACAAAGGCAACACATCCAAACACTCTTGGTGGAAGGCTCTGCAATATGGGAACAGAAGGAAAGAATGAAGTCATGGAATGAATAGGACTGATATTGTTTAGGACCCGTGAAGGTAAACGGTTGATCAAAAAAGTTACAGCTAATACTGCTTCTCCCCAATAAGAACTAGGAACAGATGTCTGAAAAAGTAGTGCTCTAGCAACTTCAAGAAGGTGACGATTTTTCCTTTCAGCAACCCCGTTTTGTTGAGGGGTATCAACACATGTGAGCTCATGAATCATACCTCTGTCTGAAATGAATTGTGACAGGCGTTGATTGACGTACTCGGTACCATTATCAGATCTGAGTCTTTTAATACCCTTACCAAACTGAGTCTCAACCATGTGATGAAACCGAATAAATATCTCTGGTACTTCAGACTTGTCTTTCATCAAGTATATCCATGTTATCCGAGTACAATCGTCAATAAAAGAAACAAACCACCTAGCACCTGAAACACTGTGCACTTTAGAAGGGCCCCAAACATCAGAATGGATAAGAGAAAAAGGTTCTCTGCTTTTAATAGTGCTAGAAGGAAATGACACTCGATGGTGTTTTGCAAATTCACAAACATCACAATGAAAGGTCTCAACCGACTTATTGAGAAACAGAGAGGGGAACATAGACTTCAAAAGACTAAATGGTGGATGCCCGAGACGCTTGTGATGGAGCCAAATCATAGACTCTGCAGTAGAAGGATGACGTGTCATTAATAACTGATTTTTGCTAGCATGGTCTGGAAGGAGATGATACAACCCATCCTGTTCATTAGCAACTCCAATTGTCTTCTTCATGGTAAGATCCTGAATAAGACAATGAGAAGGAAAAAATGTGATAGAACAATTCAAATCAGTTGTAAGTTTTTGAGTGGAGATAAGATTAGTAGAAAGCTGAGGAACATAAAGAACATTTTTAAGAAACAAGAAAGGTTGAATTTGAATGTTACCAGAACCAATAACTGATTTATGGGATCCATCAGCTACGGATATAGTATGACTACCAACAGTAGGATGATAAGAACAAAATAACTCAGTACGACAAGCCATATGATCAGTTGCACCAGAATCCAAAATCCATGAGGTTTTAAAATCAGTGCAAGAAGCAAGAAGAGATATAGAACGTGTGCTCTTACCAGATAAGATCGAAGAACTATCATGCTCAGCCATTCTTTAACAAAAAAAGTTAACAACCAGCGATAAAATCAACCAAACAGAATATCAAATGACCTCTGATCAGAAAAATAATTACAGATCCAGACAGAAGACAAGAATACGAGAAGAATGGTGGTGGTCCGGTCCAAAAACACGGCCGCACGCGCCTCCACGCGCCGGAGAAAGGAGCTGCGCGTGGGATTCACTCGCCGGAAAAGGGGCGGCGCGTGAGAGCGCGTGGATGGGCTTCGCCGGCTGAGATTTTTCTGGTGTGGTCGTCCGGTGAGCGCACACCTGTCTGTGGGTGGTCGCGGTTGAAAAGTCGCCGGAAAGTGCTCCAAATGGTGAAGACAGATCTGATTGGAGGCGACCAGAGGTGAAATAAGGTCAACAATGGTCCCCTTGGTCCAAAAGGTCCCCGGAAAAATTTTCCGGTGGCGGCTAATGGCGGCAAGAGGCAAAGAAATTAGGGTTTTGTTAAAAAAGAAGATAATATGTGCGGAAGCAAAGCCCTCAGATCGAGAGCTCTGATACCAACTTGAAAAGGGTATTCTAATATATTATAGAATTGTAAATAATCTATACAAAGGGTTCTCTATTTATAGAGAATATTTGACCTACTTTTAACCTAATGGGCTTGGCCCAATACAACAAAGAGCTTGGCCCAATACAACAATAAATGACTAAATAAAAACTAAATAATAACTAAATCAATATTATTTACAACATTATCTTATAAATATATATATATATATATATATATATATATATATATATATATATATATATATTGTTACTAGTTATTCAACGCATACTGGTCTTGGAAGTCATCTAACGTGAATAGTTATATTGTTACTAGCTATATATATATATTGTTACTAGTTATATATATATATATATATATATATATAGCTAGTAACAATATATATATATCCTAGTAACAATATATAGCTAGTAACAATATATATATATATAGCTAGTAACAATATATATATATTGTTACTAGGATATATATATATTGTTACTAGCTATATATATATTATATATATTGTTACTAGGATATATATATATTGTTACTAGCTATATATATATATATATATATATATATACTAGTAACAATATATATATATAGCTAGTAACAATATAACTATTCACGTTAGATGACTTCCAAGACCAGTATGCGTTGTATATATATATTATATGTCAACGTTATGAACCTAGGGAGTCATTACTAGTTATATATATATATATGTGTGTGTATATATATATATATATATATAAAACAACTTCAACCATCACGATTTCAGAAAATGGATTATCTACAATGAATAATAGCGATCGATTTCTTGTAAAAAGGTGCAGAATTTCATTTTGAAATCACGCAAACCAATAAAATTAAAGTGACAAAACAAATGGCCATTGAACAGAAGAAGAGGGAGCGCACAATGAATCTCAAAATACTATTGTAACAGTAACATATAACAAGGATTATAACCAATTTATGGATTTACAAAGGGGATAGTTAAGTTTACCTTGTATCCTTTTGAGAACAGAAAAAAAAAAAGTTTTAGAGATTGAGAAAGCACCCAAATCCTTCAACAATGGGTTCTCCTTCAACAAGACTAGAGTTTTAATGGTTGGGTGATGTTTCAATGGAGGAGAAGAGTAGAAAAATGAACACTTTGGAGACTTTCCAAGAGAGAAAGCTAAATCTCCAAGAAAACCTCCAAATGGCTGCCACACTCAGCTGCTGAGTCCTTTCAAAAAAACTTAGAGTTTTGATCCCCTTTTCTATTTATATAGTCACTTAAGTTAAACTAGCAGTATTAGTTTAATTAGTTTCGCTCTTCGTTTAGCTCCAAAATTTAATATTCTTAACCTAGATATTTTTCTAGGAATTTTTATATTTTTATTTTATTTGTTCGCAACACTTTTCCGGTACGCGTTTTTCTCGCTGTCGGTATTAGTTCCGACACCAGTTCTCATTATTTTGACTCCAAACTTGACATACTAGTCCTAAATATTAATCTAGGAATATTCATGCATTTATTATAATTTTTCGGGATACTTCACCGGTACGCACTTATACCGCGAAGCAGAAACGGTATCTGCACTTTTCGTCAGAAAAGCGACTTTCAGCATTATTAATCACTTACTATAATTATTTAAGCTCACTCGTAATTATTAGGGTCAATTATGGAATTATCTCATTAATCTCATAATTAATTAATTAAAGTCCTTAATTAACGGTGCAGGTTCTTACATTCACCTCACCTTTTAAGGATTTTGTCCTCAAAATCAGAAACATACCTGACTCGGAAGTCGGGATACTGCCGGAGAAGCTCGTCCTCTCGCTCCCAAGTACACTCCTCAGGAGTTCTTCCTGTCCACTGCACTTTGACCATCGGAATGATCTTGCTCCTCAACTTCTTATCGCCACGATCGAGAATCTTGAGTGGTCCGACGGGAGTTTTCAAGTTCTCCCGAACTTCCACATGATCCGATTGCACCACGTGCGAAGGATCCGCTATGTACTTCCGAAGCTGAGACACGTGAAACACGTCGTGGATGTTGGCCAAATTCGGAGGCAAGGCAAGCCGGTAGGCAACAGGTCCTACTCTACCAAGAATCTGGTAGGGCCCAATGAATCGCGGGCTCAGCTTCCTCACTCCGAGGGCCCAACCAACAACGGTGACAGGTGAAAGCCTCACAAACACGTGCTCACCCTCACTGAACTCCAGTGGACGATGCTTGACATCGTAGTAACTCTTTTGGCGGTTCTGCGCCTGCTTCAGTTTCTCTCGGATCATCTGGATCTGCTGGATAGTATCTTGGACAAAGTCCAAGCCAAACAACTCCTTATCTCCAACCTCAGACCAGCAGGTAGGAGTCCGACACCTCCTACCATACAACACCTCATAGGGTGCCATGCCCAAGCTAGCATGGAAATTGTTGTTATACGAAAACTCCACCAATGGCAGGTACCTATCCCATGCTGAACCATGTTCCAAAGTGCAGGCCCTCAACATGTCTCCAAGGTGTGGATGGTTCGCTCAGTCTGTCCGTTAGTCTGAGGGTGATAGGTTGTACTCAATCTCAACTGAGTACCAAAAGCTCCCTGCAGCGCCTCCCAGAACCGAGATGTGAACTTCGGGTCCATATCACTGATGATACTATCGGGCACCCCGTGAAGCCTCACAATCTCACGAACATAAAGCTTGGCAAACTGCTCTGTAGTGAAGCTCACCTTCACTAGAAGAAAATGGGCAGACTTCGTCAGTCTATCCACTATGACCCAGATAGAGTCACAGCCAACCTGAGTCTTTGGCAAACCCACCACAAAATCCATGGAAATACTCTCACATTTTCATTCCGGAATCTCAAGAGGTTGAAGCTTACCAGACGGCTTCTGGTGTTCTATCTTCACCTTCTGGCAAATCAAACACTTGGACACATACACAGCTATGTCCTTCTTCATACCCGGCCACCAGAAACTTCTCTTCAAGTCCTGATACATCTTTGTAGCACCAGGGTGAACCGTGAACTGGCCCTTATGGGCCTCTGCCATAACCTCTTCGGTCAAAGGACCTCGAGGAACCACAATCCTCTTCTGGAACAACAAAAGTCCATCTTCATTCCCATACACACCGTCTTGGTTCTTTACGTAGTCCAGGCACTCTCTTTGCACTTGCTCCTCTTGGATCTTCTCCATAAGCTCATTCTTGACTCTCACAGTCTCCATCTCGAGAAGTGCACCCCCAAACAAGGAAGTCACCATCAGATCTCGAAACTTCTCAATGACATCAAAGTCACCAATCGACAAACTGGATAGACTCACGGATTTCCAACTTAGAGCATCAGCTACCACATTGGCCTTGCCAGGATGATACTTCAACTCAAAGTCGTAGTCCTTCAGAAATTCCATTCATCTCATTTGCCTCATATTCAGCTCCTTCTAATCAAACAAGTACTTCAAACTCTTGTGATCACTGAACACCGCAAACTGCATACCAAACAGATAATGCCTCCAAATCTTGAAAGCAAAAACAATCTCCGCTAACTCCAAATCATGAGTCGGGTAGTTCTCCTCATGAGGCTTCAATTGCCTTGAAGAAAGCAACCACTCTACCGGTCTGCATCAAAACACAGCCCAACCCATTTCCAGAAGCATCACAGTAAAGCTCAAACTGCTCATCAGGATCAGGAAGGATCAACACATGTGCGGTAGTCAATCTCTCCTTCAACTCCTGAAAGCATTCATCACAGTAGTGAGTCCACACAAAGGGAGTCTAATTCCGGGTAAGGCGGGTCAATGGTAGAACCATCGTGGAGAATCCCTTGATGAACCTCCGGTAGTAACCTGCCAAACCCAAGAAACTTCTCACCTCAGTTACCGTCTTGGGCCTCTCCCAATCAAGCACAACTTCAATCTTGTTGGGATCCACTGCAACTCCCTCAGCAGAATTTACATGCCCAAGAAACTTCACAGACTTGAGCCGAAACTCACACTTTGAAGGCTTAGCATAAAGCTTTTTCTCCTTCAACACTTGTAGCACGATTCTTAAATGCTTCGCATGCTCCTCCTCAGTCTTGGAGTAAATCAAGATATCGTCAATGAAGACGATCACAAACTTATCCAAGTACGGCTGGAAAATCCTGTTCATGTAATCCATGAACACAGCAGGTGCATTAGTGAGTCCAAACGGAATCACCAAATACTCAAAGTGACCGTATCTCGAACAAAACGCGATCTTAGGGACATCTTCCGGCTTCACCCGAATCTGATGGTATCCAGACCGGAGATGAATCTTCGAATACACACAAGCACCCTGAAGTTGATCCAACAGATCATCAATACGCTGTAGGGGATACTTGTTCTTGATTGTCACCTTATTCAATTGTCTGTAGTCGGTGCATAATCGCATGGTCCCATCTTTCTTCTTAACAAAGATGACAGGTGCTCCCCACGGAGACACACTCGGTCGAATGAAATCTTTCGCTGAAAGATTCTCAATGTGCTTTTTCGGCTCTGCCAACTTCTGTGGCGACATCCGATATGGAGCTAATGAAATAGGCCTTACCCCAGGCAACAAGTCAATAGAGAACTCTATCTCCCGTTGTGGCAGAAAATCAGGAATCTCCTCAGGAAACACCTCGAGGAATTCCCCCACCACAGGAATGCCAGTGATATCCTCATGTGTCCCACCCACCAAACCTCCCAACATGACATAACCGAATGCCCCTGCTCTCAAAGCTCTCTTAGCCTGCAGCAATGAAATATATGGAGAGGAACTAGATGTGGAATCACACGGAGACATCACCACACGCTTCGCACAACAGTCAATCATAACACAGTTCTTGGACAACCAATCCATGCCAAGGATGATCTCTAAATTATCGACAATCCTATCAGATCTACCGAGAAGTCACGGCCATCCCACTGAAACACGACATCTCGATGCACAGTGGAGGTATCACACTTTTCTCCGATAGTGGTGGTCACCCGCAACGGTGGAGAAAGCACAGCACTGGGCAATTCAAGCCCCACAGCAATCGGGGTTGCAATAAAAGAATGCGTAGCCCCGGAATCAAACAAAGCATCAACAACAATTCCACCAATGAAAATAGTACCTCTAACCAGGTTCGAAGCTCGGTCCGACTGCTGACGGTCCAACGTATACACATGTCCAGAAGCAGGTGGCACTACAGGTGACAAAGTAGGTGGAAGGGGAACCATCTGCAATGGAACTGCCTGAACTGCAGCAGCTCTCTTCGTCGACGACGGGAAATCTCTAGAGTAGTGGCCCTCCTTGCCACAGTGAAAACAGATCAGCTACCCTGTAGCACAACGTCCTGCATGCTCCTTTCTACACCCCGAACACCTAGGGGTAGAAGGAGGCCTAGCAAATCCTCCCTGCTACGAAGAAGTCATCTTGAACTGGCCAGGCGCCTGCCTAGCCACAAACGGTTTCCTTTTGCCCTTTCCAACAAACTTCCTGTCTTTCTAGGAAGTGGAACTACTCGTTCCCTTCGTCTCGGCAATCTTGGCCCTTTTGGACTTACTCGTCAGACAGACATCCTCGATGTCCTGACACTGCTGCACCAGTGTCCCAAAATCTCTCAAAGCCGCCCCAGCAAGAGGCACCGCTATCTCCTCACTAAGTCCCCTACGGAACTTAGCAGCCAAAAAAGTCAGAGTGGACATCGCCATCCGAAAGTGTGCAAACTTCACCAGCTCATTAAACTTGGCCAGGTACTCGTCAACAGACAACGAGCCCTATACCAACCTGTCAAACTCCCCCTGCTTCCTCTCCTGCGCATCATACGGGAAGTACCGACCCAGAAAGCAATCATCGAAGAATGGCCATGTCATAACACGACCCTGCATCTCAAAAGCGTGAGAGGTGTTCATCCACCACTCATAGGCATAGCCCTCCAGCATATATGTGGCGAACATCAGCTTCTGCGGATCTGTACACTGCATAACCCGGAAAATCTTGTCCAACGCCTGTAGCCATCTCGCCGCAGCAATTGGATCATACGACCCATCAAAGGAAGGTGGCTTATGCTTGCGGAAAGCATTAAGCCGACGGTCTAACACATCGCGATCCTCAACAGGCTCCATATAGGGCTCCATCACCCCAGTAACATGATCAGTGCCCTCAACATGGCTCTAGCTGTCGTCCTGCAGACTAGGTGGAGGTGGAGGTGGAGGTGGTGGCGGCAATGGTGGTGGTGGCTGAGGGAACTGACCAACAGCAGGACCAACCCTCATCTCCTCCAACATGACCTTCATCATGGTCATGTTCGCCAGGAGGTTCGCCTCCAAAACATCCTCAGTGGCTTTCCTGTTCGCCTCTCTGACGGCATCCAGCATAGCCTGGTTTGCCATTCTTATGGCCTCCTGGTCGGCTAGTCGAGCCGCCTGCATATCAGCCAATGCAGCCAGGACAGGATCCAGCTGATCCTCAGTAGTCTCGCGGTTCCTCCTAGACAGTACCATGACTCTGCACAAGTTACACAAAGAATGAGTTGATCAGGCCCACGTAACGTGGTCACATATGCATTATCATAGCAAAATCCAACCGAAAGAAACACAAGACAGACTCGCAACAAAACATCCTAGTTATTGCAATACATACATGCTTTTTCCTAGAAAGTGCTCTGATACCATAAAATGTAACACCCCGTGTTAACCCGGTTTGTTAACATGTCATCGTATTAAGCCATGCTTAATTAAAATATGCGGAATAACTTTTTACTTTTCAATTATGACATCATTAACTTAGCCAAGTTAATTAATTAATCAATTTCATAAAACATCGCTTGTATGTAAATTGCAAAAGACAGCTAACTGAAAATACCCCATGAATAAATAAGTGAGTATCTAAGTCACGGGTCTACAACATATAGTCCGGACATAATCCTGATATAATTATACAACTCGAATCAACTAAAAACTTAAAGTCGAGTCAATGTGGCATGGACAATCCCCATACTCACCAAATAGCAACATAATCAACAGAGTCTCAGCTCAAAATCCATAACACGAAACTAATAGCATAACAGCAACAAATATCATCCAGCATCCAAACATAAATAGCATAGGCAGAAATATCAGCTAAGCTCTGGCCTCCTGCCGCTAGAGGTCTCGACCCTTGGGTTACCTGAACCTGAAATAAGCGCCCCAAACGTGGGGTGAGATCTCTAAACAGAATTCTCAGTAAGGCAAGGGGTCCTCAATGATCTTCCACCCCAAGCTCACTTACATGTGCAGTATAAGTTCCAAAAACACTTAAAAAGTATAAGTTCCAAAATAGTGTAATGCAGCAGA